>NW_027287316.1:11366496-11371496 GCF_022747635.1 Hetaerina americana
TACCGAATCATTGATTTCTTTCAGTGCTTCCTTTGCTGTCCAAAGCAAACTTGGCATACTCAACCATTATGAGGTTCATATTTAGCTTTGTATCATTTTACCTTTATACTGACGTATACATTAAAGTCAATATTTATTAAATGCTTGGAACTTCAATTTGAGGAGTTATATCGCCACCCAATCTTGTAGAAAGCGTACAAACATTATGAGACTTGTTTATAGAAGAAAACTCATCCGTCTTAGCTGAGATTGATTGCACTACTCTACGAAATCAATAAACTTCTTGAATACTTTGATCAAATTTGGCGAGTAATATTAAACGCAAGACTATATAATACAACCAAGCAGTATACTATATAATGTTTAAACGTAACGCAATTAACGTAACGTAATTTATTTCTAATAACTGCTAATTATAGTCTTGTTGATGTTTGTATGTTTGTGTCCTTACATGTTGCTGTAATACGTGTCACTATAAATTGGCAATCCTGCTGTATGTGCACAATTTTTACTAAATAAATAAATAAATATTTGTATGAACCCGAATGAAAACCTGACTGGATGATGATGGTGCACTGTTTATAATGATGCATATTCCAAGCGCAAAATGCATTATAGTAGTATTAAATGCGAAAAAATAGCAGCTAATAATTCCTTTATATCTCGTATTAAAGGGTTGAATTATATACGAGTGCTGATCAGAGTGTAACTTATGTTTCTGCCTAGCGTGGCGGTGGGTGGGGATAGGCCCACCACCTTGGTGCCTAAACGTCTCTGGACTTAGTATTAGTAATAGTATATAGGGGAGGCGACCGACTGCTGAGGTCATTTGCGCCATAAGGGATGGACAGGAAGGGATGATGGATGGAGAAAAACCCGGCGACGGCAGTAGTCCGCTCTTTACGAAAGAGGCCAAGGGGTCCGCAGCTTAACGTCCCATTCGACGGACGGTGTACTCACTCAAAGTGCCCTCCATAAAGCACCGCAAGTAGGGATCGAGATACCACTGAAAAATATTCGAAACCGCCGGGTTTTGAACCCGGGCCCTCTGGGCGGGAAGTCCCCTAGGCACAGTACGCATCCTGTTGTGGTAGTCTGAAGACTGTGTGCTCACGGTGAGCTGTTAAAATGTGCTCTACAATCCCGCTAGTTATCAGCGAGGGTTGTTCACAAAGAACTTAAGTTTTGAAATAAAATATGAACCGAGACACAAGGCATATTTTTATTTTATGAATTTGAAATACACATTCCCAAGCTATTTTTCTGCAAAGTTGCCTCTCAAATTGAGATATTTATCATTACAATACACAATCATTTCATTTCCGTCTCCAAAGAAATCTATTACCTTACATTTTGACGACTTTTTTTATAACAGGATGTAACTTTGCGCCACTGTCAAAGGATTTTATTTCAAGTCTAGTCTACAAGAGCTGTAATCGTAGATCGGCGATGTAACGAATTTTTTTCTTGATTTTCACCGTCAGTTCATCTGTTACAAAACTAGACCGACCGCTGCAGTCCTCGTCGTGAATTTTGGCGAGGACATTTTTAAATTGAATGTACCACGGCTACACTCCGCCTTCAATCATTATCTCCGTACAATTCTCATAGTTGTCAATGAATTTCAATTGGCTTCTGTTTTTTTCCATTAAAATACTAATCACAGATCAAACTTCACATCTCACGGAATTTTCTATTGCAGCCCACATTTTACCAGTTCGCAATGAGAAAAGCAGAAGAAATGTGTCTTCCCAATACCACGGCAGGATGCATACTGAGTGTGGTGACAAATTCCAATAAACTTCGGGAGATGCCGCAACGGTAACTTTTTGAAGAAGTCAACCGCTAATATGCCTTACAATGCAACAATTTCAGGGGGTAAAAATCATTCGCCCTCATTCGAACCTGGATATCGCCATGCCCGGCCGAGTGATTTAGCCAGTTAAGCTCAAAACGTTTCGGAGTGTAAGAGCTAAACTGGCTAAAGCACTCGGCTCGGATCCGTGTCCGAATCCCGGTCGAGGCGAATGACTTTTACACTCTGAAATTGTTCCACTGAGTGTAGTGACGTTTAGACACCAATATAGAGGGTCTAGTTCTACCCACCGCAACGCTAGGCCGTAACGTAAGTTACTTTCTGGTAAGCCACCTTACATTCTTCTTCGAAGGAATCCTGTGCCATTCTTCAAGTGTCACTGGTTTGTTTTATGTTCCCTAAGGTATTGAAAAATGTATATCTCTGTACGCATTGCCGCCAATAGGTATAGATACGCCAATACGTGATATCTCCATTCACATACCAACGTATGCGACAAAATTTCATAGTGCTCATTAGCATACCTATTATAATAACGGGTTTTACGATATTTGAACTCCAAACTGAACATGAGAGATGGTTCCCTCGAAAAAAGATCTCTTTTTAAACGCAGAAAAACTGTAGGTCTTTCAATCGCTTCCCTTCTCATCAGTTAAAGTGTTTCTCTTTGACATATATTTTGCGCTTTTCAGGCACGGCAATTATGTGTTGAAAGTATCGCCGCAATGTAGGCGTTGAATAAACATTCTCTCTCTCTCCCTCCCCCCCCTCCCCCCGACGCGTTCAAAATGATTGCACCGCATCGCGCCCGCGGGATATCTGATGCCAACTGGAGTGGGGAGGAGGGGGAGCCAGGAAAGGGGACAGGAGGCGAGTGAGGGGTTCCGGAGGGGCCGCCGCTGTTTCTCAGGGCCAGATAAAGTTCCATCTTGCCCTCTTTGCCACCTTTCTTCCTGTTTCCCCGCTCTGGGTTCGTGTTTGTTTGCTTGTTTGCTTCGACCCAAAGCCCAAGCCGTCGCCACCTCCCACCACCGGACTCCCCATGACCCATCGCCGCCACTCCAACCTCGGCCACCCGCCCCCTCCTGATACTCCCCCCACCTCCACTCCCCGCAACAACCCCACGCTCCCCCCTCCCTCCAGGGCCCACACACACGCTCTATGTCACCTACTATATGTCGTCGACAGAACTATCCCTCGCCTCGCCTATCCTCCCATCCCGACCTTGGCTTTATTATCCTTCGCCCGAGGCGCCGCCTCACGCAGTCGATCGAGCTGGTAGCCCGTCCGAATCCTTCTGCAGAGAGGCGATTTGGTTTCTAAATTTAATGAAAATCACTCGAGGCGCGCAGGGCAGTATTCATTCAAGAGAATGGAAAAACGCATTTAAATATATTCGATGACTTTTCTAATTTGATTAGCAGGGAGCAGTATCACCGAAATACTCCTGCAATATGGCGGTGATCGACTGTAAATTGCAATTAACAGTTAAATAAATGTATTTTTTACAATACAATTGAAATGTTCTTAAAATAATGCGGCGATAAAATTCCCTAAATTTAGTAAAAAATCGCTATATTCCGTAAATAAACTTTAAAAAGAAAGATCAAGAAGAATGAAGGCACTATTATTTAAAATATGAACGCGCAAGTGAAAGGGCTTGGGTTTTGATATTTTATTGAGGTGGATTTCAACTTTCACAAGAAAGAAGAAACTTAAGAACAAGTGAAGCAAAGACGTGAGAAAAAAAGGGCAGAATATCGGTCTAAATTATGTAAAAGATTATAACCTTATGGAAAAAAATTATTATTGATAGTAACAGCTGAGAAAATAATGAATGACTGCTGATGCCGTTAGGTCGTGACAGCTTGATAAACAGAAAACCTAATGTACACCATTGAAAAATACGAAAAAGTTTCGTCACAATATTTTTCTTGTTTTCCGATATTCAAATAATTTCGATCTCAAACTAAATAAAAACTCACCATTGAATTGCGTGAATTGTGCAAGGGAAAGTGCAGATTTTCGCGTTTAGTTAAATATGTCCCACCGAAAAGTTCAACCCGCAACAAATAAGTGATGGTAATAGGAGAGAATTGGAGTAGCTCAAAAACGATGGGGGATAAATAAATATTATGATTAAAATATTCTCTGGATAATTGCATTGACAGGACTAAAAATTTGCAAATGTTATGTGAGAAAAAGTAAAATAATTTTAGTAGATAGAAAAGTAAAATGTTAATTTTTGTATTAGTTATTATGTGAAAGACATGTGTTTACAGCACTCGAACCAATACAGTTACACCTAGAAATTGAACTTTTGGCTCATATTTCTAACAACATTGAATTTAGCGCAGTAAACGTTCATTTTTTATTGTTGCCAAGGGCAATTATGCCCAAAACTTTCCAAATGTCACAGTGTGCTGCTGGGTTGTTGCAATCGGGGAAAAAATATTTTCACTCCTACCGCTGCATGATGAATCTAATATGTGCTTGTGCTTCAAAATCCCAATGGCTTAATCCCATGTGATCATATCTCTCGTGAGAATAATGCAAAATTGACGGCTAATTAAACCAAAATATCAAATTATGTTAAAAAACATCATAATAAAGAGGTATGCTTGAAGCATTCATAATAAGAGTCATCAACCACGCTCAAATAAGAAACGGTTCACAACAAGGAAACATTACGTAATAATATCCAGATGCATAGTAAAGTAATATGGCATGTTATGAATCGAAGAGATATAGTGATGAAAGAGTAAGCCAGGGACCACATCAAAAGATACTGAAGACGTTTACACGGTACGTCGGGGGATAAGATGGAAAAGTAGGAGTACATGTACCTATTAAATAGATAGGTAGATAGAAAGTCTTTTTTATTTTGAAACGAGATTGAAACTATTGAGTCTCCTCTACAATCTAACCTCTCGTAACGTATTTATAATATTAAACTTTAAGATGAATTACACAAACTGTGCATAAGTAGCAATAAAATTAATACTTATCGTATGCTATCTTAGGACTAACATATAGTACAGCAACACAATACATTAGTTGCCTAGATAATTAATAACCATTACACAAGAATATATATAAGAAAGAATATTCATAACAAGGAGTATATATATATATATATATATATATATATATATATATATATATAGAATATTCTCTTTTTCTT
>NW_027287316.1:12083996-12113996 GCF_022747635.1 Hetaerina americana
GATGCTTTCGCCCGAGACGGGGGAGCTCATCTCTGAATATTGCGGTCCACCCGTGGCGAGAGATTCGAATCCCGCCGTCTCGACCGCTCTCCCCTTCCACGTATCCCATTCCTTCGGCTCTTGTGAAAGGGAAGAGGACGGCAAGGGGCATGGAGGAGGAGGGCGGGGGCAGGGGGCCAGATGGAAAGACGCGGAGAATGTTGGAGGGAGTAGGGGGAGGGGGCGAGGAGAGACAGTTTAATGAGAGGGGGCAGGGTGAACGAAGTCTGGCGATTTCGCTCCAGCTCCCCGCATACTCTCCAGTGTTGATGCTACGATCCGCTTGATCGTTGGCGTAAGCGGCGAATCTCCCCCCCCTCCCTCCTTGCCCCCTTCCCCCCCCTCCTTGAGTGATTTCGGCGGAGGGCGTCCTGTTCGGCACCGTCCTGAGCGCACGCCGTGTATGCATGCGCGGCCAAGTGGCGAGTGAAGGCGAGAGTATTGAGGCGAGGTGATGATGATGGTAAGTGGTCGACCGAAGAAAAGGGGGGCGGAGGGTGGATGCCGTCTGCTAAGGTCACTTCCGCCATTATGAGTATGGTCGGGTAATTGGAGTTAGTCAACTTCCGTCTATACCAATAGCATGAGGTGTACCGAAAACGTTTTTAACTTCCGTCGTTTTAATGATGTCTTCCTGATTAGTAGTTCAATCATAAAGCGAGGTCAATGACATTCGTTATTCGTTAAAAAGTGATGTGGACGGAATGGTTACTAAAATTTTAATTTGATCATCTATCCGAAACCAAGTGTAACCGGAGATCAAGCGGGCAGATAAATAGAAATAATCGGGAGGTGTGAAGAAGAGTAAACAGATCAGAGTTAACTCGTGAGCACGATGCCGAAAATAACGGGATGCATAGGGCGCAAGACCGTGGCAAACATACGCTTATACGCAAACTGTAGAGGCATGGCAGGCGGAAAAACTGTCACTTCACATGAGAATTAGAGTAGGATAGGGAAGGATGAACGGCTGCAGTCAATCGATCTTTGGATTGAAACGATCACTTTCCTGAATTGTACATTTTACCAGTACTTGTGTCGATGCTGGTTCGAAAATTGAGAAAACTTAAAGCTAGACAATATTTATTTTTTTCCAGAACCGAAAGGAAAACTGTAGTCTCATGAAGCTGATAGGTATTAAAAATTTCTATGTGCTTTTTTTGCCATGGAGACGAAAACCTGCCGAAATTCTTTCATCTGAAAATGAACTAAGACACTGACCCGATCAAGTTTACTTAAGAAGGAATGGAGAAATTAAATAATTATTTCGTGAGTCTAATAAATTAAACCAAAAAAAGAGTCCCTCTATGCAAGCAATTTTTTTTCAAAATATTTCCCTCTAAGAACATCGATTTTGGTAGTCCTTCGGCTTAGCCTAAGCTCAAACTATCCTTCGGGTTGATGACTGTGGATGTCTAATTAGCTAAGCATTATATCCCAGGGTTTCCGTGACGGACACGTAACGGAAGTACAAAGGAACGTTAAACCTGTATTTTTATTAAGCTATTCAAAGCTGTAGCCTCCTACCAGTCCAGGAAAAAGTTTGTGAAATAACTCACAGCAATATGTTTTGTGGAAAAAATGCGAATTTAAAAGAATTTATCACCGAAAGACACAAGGTTACCGAAGGATTCTTTAATGGAATTTTAATAGCAACATTCCAACTTGACTTAAAATTCTTAGTCGAATATATATTTTATCAAGATTTCCGTAAGTTGGACGTTCAAAAATGATATCCGGAAAAGAACGAAGTTAGGCTTCTGGTTTTCAAAACAGGAGACATAACTCTATGGCCAAATTATTTTTGGTACTTAAACAAGCTTACCGACAATCGGATGACGCTAAGAATAAAGTATTATACATCTTGTCTTTCTGCATGCAGAAGGGTGCGTAGATCATAAAAACAGTCTCAATCTTACTTTTGTATTGAGATTCAAACAAAAGTACTTGGAAAGCGAAAAGGTTTTTCTGTAAGCATTTTTATAAGGAAAAAGTAAATGATCAAAAGAAGTGTAGTCTGTATATTTCCATATGTTAAAATTTAAATTACAAGAAGTAACCTTAGATGAAATCCTAACTTATTAATGATACTGTTAAGCATTTATTCGCCGGCAACTCGCTCTAATTGACTATTCGGATTTTATTGTGCGGTTTGATTGTAAACTAGAAAACCTTTCAGGCAAATAAAAAATTTTCCATTCCGCCCAGTATTATCCAATAAGTCATCAAGCAACGGGTAGCGACAATTGATCGCTTCTGGTTCCCCTTATTCTAAGGAGCAGGCAATCCATAATACCTTTGTAACTTTTCTCTCTCTTGATTTTATAAGTGGCTATCAAGTAATTTGCGAGAGTAGGGGCTCATTTCTCCGGCCAAAATTTTTTATGAAAGATTCAAATTTCTGATTGTTGTGCTTTTTATCAGGGTCTAGGTAGCAAGTTTATGAGATGAGTGGTGCATGGAATTTTCAATGGATTGGCCAGCGTCTTCGAAGTGATAAGTAACTGTAATATTCAAATGTTGATTATATTCAACAGATTCAGACGAAATTTAGTGGAAATTCGTTATTTTGAAAGAAAAACAAAATTTGCACTTGTCCACAGATTTATTTGTAAAGTACAACGCGTTTCAGTTCATCGAACTATCTTCAGGTATAAGACCTGTGCCTGGAGATGGTTCGATTAAATGAAACGCGTTGCACGTCATAAATAAATCTATGGAAAAGTGCAAAATTTTGTTTTTCTCATAATCAAATTTTGATCTTTTTTTTCAATTTTCCATTATCAAACTTCATTGATTCGCCCTTCAAAGCGCAGTCAAATGCAATGTCTCACCATCCACGACGCTGTGATAGGCCATTTTTATTAATAAACCGTCTTACGAAGATATTGCGCTTAGAAATCGTGGCCAACAAAATGCTCAAGTTACAAGAGAAACTAAATTTTCAGATCTCTAGGCGCAAGTTGAAGTGATTGATGTGGAAGATTTTTAAAATTGGATTTACTAACCCCTTCGGATCCACTCTCATATGAATTTTTTTTAAATGAGAAACAAAAGCTTTAAGAAGTAATAGAGAACAAAGAGGGAAGATCACAGTCGAGAGATTCCCTTGGTTTGGTTCAGACGTGTATAATGAATGGGCGATGACTTTAAGAGGGGCGATACATAATGTTCCATCCGGAAACTCTGTTGATGTTCATTAATATCGAGAAGTCAATAGCATCTTTCGCCAGCCAATTCTAGACGGTGTTTGCGATGCGTAAATTTTGCAGTTTGTTTCTCCAGTTTGATAATTTCGCTCGTCAACATTGCTGGTTCAAATTTCCTGTTTTGGCGCTTCGTTTCAAGCCACCCGTAGCAAAAATGACCCTCCGTTGGAAGATATTTAGTCAGTCATAGTTAAAAAAATCTTTGTTTTCGGCAAGGGATGTAAACACCGTCACTTTACTTGTGTGAGTGTTAATTTTTATTTCCATTGCTTCTAATTTCTTTCGGTTTGGCGGCCGAATATATTTGGCCACCAAATCTTAGCGAACGAAAGCCGCAAATCATCCACCAGAAGCTATAGGGGTTGCCCAAGATTGATTTCCCTCTTAATATCCCTGCTTTCTTCGGGTTTCACATCTTCTAGTCTCGTGTTCCTCCGAGGTTCATAACTGAATGGTTCGCCCGCAAAGAAGAGAGGCAATATGGTGGCGAATTCTTCGCCTTAATGCCGCCATTGGCGTTCAAACTTGGCATGACCAGTACTTTTTGAGTGCTCGGGTAAAGTTTTGCCGCATTTATGTACACTACAGTTCGGTTCCGGACTAACCTGAATGGTCATCGTCAACCTATACTTATGCATTGTACTCTCCCTGAAGCAGTTCCCCTATATTTACGGCATTCCAAGATTGACTCGGGGTGTAATGCTGCGTCGCTGCAGACATTTTGTTCAAACGTATTTCTTTGGGCTTCTTCATTAATCAATCCCAGTATCCACAGGAGTTACACTGTGACTGCGCCTTGTTAACAGAGAATGCATAGGTTATAGGCTTTTCCCCGATTGCATATTTTATGTATCGTGATTTAACCTGATGCAAATTGTGTTCTCGCTTAATCTGAACGCGATAATTCCGCCAATTTCTTCGTCATGTGTTGTGGCGAATTTACAAGGGACGTATAGCTTTTACCCTGTAGTTTTCAGTCCGAGGAGATGTATTTATTTCACAATCTGGAACCCGTTTCTCGAATTTACCAGTCAGTTCTTGCAATAAAGTCTTTAAATTTAGTATAAAAATTCCACCTTCGCGTAATGTAGCCAAGTAACAAGTACTGCACCATTGATTGCCATCAGAAGACTTTGGATAAAACAAGAACTAATACCCTAACCCGTTTATCTTTGGTAAACGGATTCCGGGTATTTTACACGCTGGTTTTGCAGATTGTCTGGATGTTGTGCCAGTCGAATATCAAGATTTTTCCAGACACCGTTGATCTTTATGGGACGCAGATTACGCGATCGGCTTTCCTAAGAGCCTATTAGTTTCAGGCGGTTCCTTCGGCCATGTTTAAACGCAATACAAATTGCATTCTCCCAATTTTGTGCATTTGACTCAGCTTTTGGGAGATTCTGAGTCAAATTATACTTCGTGCATACAAGACTCAGAATCAATCTCCTTATGAATTTCGCTGTTGTAATTTATTCAAACACGATTTTTAGTAACTATCAAGTTTTTTGCGCTCCCCAGCCACCAAAAAAGCAAGTTAATATAGGTATTTGACGAAAATGAAAGTGATCTTCTATTTTTATACAATTTCCCGTTGTAAAAGATAAAATACTATTTGAAAGAGATTATAACCAATTTCAAATTTGTCGTTCAAAAGGCATCACATTTCCTTTCAGAAATGTTACCTTCCTTTATTTGACGAATATAGTGTAGGCTTATCATTTGTTAATTAAAATATTTAGAATAAACTGCTTAATGACCCCCAGACGTCGATGCATACTAAAACCCATAAAATAGCCTTTGATACTAGTGCTGGGTACTAAGCCTATGATAATATTACTGTTGTCCTCGTAAGCAAAAAATAGCCTGAATTGGTTACTTTGCTTACGAGGAAAATTATATTAGAAAAGCATTTCATCATTTAAATTTTAATTTCAATAGAAGTTAAAAAATAATAATTAGAATTTGGTCAAAGATACTCCGGATAAATACTACCTTAATTAGGAACCCGAACACATTATAACAGTTCAAATATTTTTTGCCTGGGAAATTCATGGTAATTAATGCAACCAATGTCTACTTCAGCTTACTTGCTTAATTAATGTCTGCGGTTTCACATGTACTTCAACGTGATGCTCATAATTTATTACTTTATTTTTTTATCAAGGAATACACAGATATCTTGTCTCCTCTGCGGAAATTTGCGAGAAATTGAGATAAAAAGTTAATTAATGTTTTTACTTATTATTATGTCACCCTCGTAATATCACATATCTTAAATCTCGATTCATTTTTGTAATAATAGTTTGCAAAAAATGCAAAAGGAATATCGCCCAATTTCGTAAATAAAACTCGTTTCCGAAAACAATGACATTTGTGTTCTCATAGCAGCAAGAGGTAGATCCTGAAAAACTTGTCGAATCTTCAGTTTTTATAGCAGTATTCACATTTCAAAGTAACCTCTGGTATATTATTTTAAAAATTGGTTTCGATGAAAAATAAATGTACAAACATTAATTCTAATGTTATGAATGGGTATTTTTAATATCATGCACCCATTCATGAGAATCGGGAGAATAATGATTATCTTTAAATAAATAGGGAGAGTATGCTGGTCCCATGACAGAGGAGACAATAGTCGCATAATAAAAATAACAATTATAATAGTCTACTGAATAGGTATAGTGCCATCATTATCATTTGTGTTCAAGAGTCTAGAATTATGAAAAATTGTTGCTTGTGTTTTTATTGGATTGAACTGGAGATAATTATTTTTGGCTCACCCACTAATGGAAGAAATATTGCCATTGATTGCATCTATGAAGTATGGAAACTCTTCAAGATAGGAATGTTTATAAATTCACAACTCATCTGTGTAAGCTATACTTTTAGACCGATAATTATCAGCGGCTAAATCTAGAGTATACAGGAGAAGTCAACAGCAGGCGTCCAAGAGCAGAACTCTTGTCGGACGTCACGGGGAACCGAAAGACAAGAAAGAATCCGCGAAAGCTTGACTTCCTCATGTCAAGTAAGAACGAAACCAGTTGAGTACAGAGCTAGAAAAATTTCAAATCAGTGTAAATAGGAGTAATGAAATATTGTCAATGGTTCTGCTAAAATCGATTAAGACCGTAATAGTTACCAATGGTTAACTTTAAGCAAACCTTTGAGCAGATTATTAACTGTTAAATAGGGGAGAGTTGGCCAAGACTTGATATGCAAAAATTGCAACAAACAAATAATCCTACACCACCTCCCATTTTTAATAGTCCATTCAACGTCAATAGGGTAAAATTAGCCACTTAACCGTCAGAAATATTCAGATTCAGTGAGAGAGGTAATACCTTGAGAACTTGAAGCATAATGGTGTGGGAATACATCAATGGCCATAAAAAGATTGACAATCAGCCCTACATATCTTAATACAATCTAAAAATTGCATTTCATTCACACGATGATTTACAGCGAAACGACTGTCTAAATCCTGTTCCATTTTCTGGGTATCATCTCCGGATGAGATATTTTTGAGCAATTAAATCCATATTCTATGCGGCTATATATTCTTCCATTAATTACCGATTAATTCTTGATTTTCCACTTTTTTAGACAACTTTTCACTGACTAAAACTTAGAATAATAATGTATGAGGGTCTTTTTTTAAACATAAATAGACATCCTAAGTCCTGGGATGTTAAATTTATTCTGGCTTTACGAGTGACCTCAATTCTGGCAGCAAGTTAGGACCGAAGAAACAAGGAATAATCACTTGAGGAAAGAATGGAGATTAATCCAATCCAGTGAATAATGTATAGAATCTCTATAAGGTATTACTTCCTTGGAGTACGTTTAGATGCTACCGATCTTACATCTTTCTGAGGAAACTAAAGAGGTGGGTCACCTACGTAAAACCTTCTCCTCCAAATTCAGGAAATTGTGCGTTTTTACATGGCCAAACACATTCTTCGGTTAAAATTTAGCTCGATTATGATGCATCTTCCGGAGAAAATGATTCTATTTATATACATAGTCGACAAGGGTAGTACTCCAGTTTATTTCGGGGACCAAATCATTGCAAGCAATTGATTAAAAGCATCGCGTTTTGTGAGATGTTTTTATCTGTTTGAAGTTTGGTACCAGAAAATAAATCAATTTGGTTATGCGCATTTCCGGAAGTACACAATCTTTCTAGAGCAAGTTCTGTCAATATATCGGTCTCATGTGTGATTTTCCCTTCTTCACGGGTGTTTCATATGATATAAGCCTCACAGACAGTTGAGTTGCCATATATTGTGTAACAGAATGCATTCCTTTTGAAGAGAGAAGTGAAAATTTATTAGCGGTTCATTTGTCCACTCGTTCAGCTAAAATATTTTTCCAAGTTTTTGCGAAAACCATAGCTGTAAACACTCGCTGAAATGACCTTAAATCATGAGTTATTTGAGGTCAATTCTTAACTAAATAGTGCATGTGAACGATATGTATATATTTCAAGTATAAAAAATTTTTAACAAAATTTTTCAAAATTCCGAATAGTGTATTTTTTCTAATTATTCTGCAAGTCAATATTACTTGCAGAGCTCACTTGCTCAAGTTACATTATTCGTAATCTTCGCGGTACAGTCCTCCCCTGCGAATCCCGTTATCCTATTAAGGAGGTGCTTATTGCCTCAGAATTCAGCATAGTCATACGCTACTTTCATAGATGGCTTTTTACTCACCCCAATCAGACTTTGATCTATTACCGTCGAGCAACGTTTCAGTTTTTTCTGCGTGTAATTGAAAAAAAACTCTCCATTTAGTTGCTTTTCCTAAAACAAGGTCTGCATAGGATTTAGGACTGTATTTTCAAAAAAAAATTAATTACCGGTGTGATAAATCATTTTTACCTCATTTGGTTTCCGCAGTTGGTAGCAAGCGTTTCTTTGAGACTATCAAATTTATTTTCCGCAGGCAAGCAGGTCATTCATTCTTCTATCTTGCAAAAATTGCCCGCCTCATTTCCCCATTGCCCCATTTATTCCGGTCGGAGTATTTATTACCCCACCACTACAGCGGTATCGCGCCGATAAACATCTAATACTCAAAGAAATTAACGAAACTGAAACAAGTTCAAGGTCTCAAGCAATCAAATTTTATCAAGGCACACACACACGTAAACAGATTTCAAGAAATGCTCTGGTCATCCTGCCAAGGACATAATAATGAAGTAAATTTTAATAAGATACCTTAATTGTCGATATTGATTTGAAAATAATTGGCTGGTTAAAAATGAACAATACCGCCATGATACCACGAGTTGGTGCCCCCTTCCTCGTGAAACCCAAGTAAAAAGATAGTCGAAAGCGAACATGCCTAGTCTAATTCTTACTTTGAGTGGGTTGGATAAGAATTGGCAGTAAATGTTTCAAACGAGTTAGACATCTGGCGTAGGCCTATTATTCGATGGAGAAAATTATTTTAGATGCTTTAGAAATGAATCACATGCGTTCAAACTTAATTTCTTCAAGAATTTGGTTAATTAACCATTGGGTCTGTGTAGAGTTGCGTGATTGTTACCGAGCAATGGGTTCCGTGCTCCTTACTAAGGCATTTATGGTGAAATACAAAACAATATATTTGCAAATATTAATTGTTAAAAAATTGACATAATTATGTGAACTTCTACAGGATTTCTCTACGATCAATTCCGGAAGAGGTTTTATTTTTTTATCATACTATAAGTAACATCAGTAAATTCAGCAGCGAAATTTCTAAAATTCTAAGCATCCGCTGATATTTACAAGAGTGTTAGAAATTTCCCAGTTCACAAATCATTCGCCATGACAGAGATTTGAATCCGGATTGTTCCAATCGAGAAATTTTGGTTTGAATCCCGGTCTAGGTAAATGGAATTTGGTGAAATTTTTCACACTTGCATTAGTTATTTTTCCCAAATTAATTCCGTGTGACTATAAGTTCAAAAAAACAAAAATATGACGTTAGGATTATTTCGTATAAATATCAAAGTAATACCTTATATGTGTTCGTTGATTCCACTCTTTTTTATTTGTTAGGGATCCATGGGAGGCAATTTCGGGTTATAATTACGAAAACCTTGTTTTTTTCGCCATAATTTTTACGTCACCCATTACAATTTCATCTGAAAAGAACTGTCATTGCATCCCTGATAGATTTTGATGATGCACCCATGCATATATTTTTCATCTGAAGCATTTCCTACCGATTGTTTTTTTTAAGAACTCAATGCTTTCTGAGGTAGATTTCTGCAACATTTGAAAAAGAATATAACCACTGCTGATTTAAATTTCAACCCCAAAAACAAATGTGGTATTTGCATGGCCGTAGAATTATTCCTACTCCTTAATCTTAAACGGTCAATTATGAACGAAGGAATTAATTTTTCATGACTTAAAAATCAAAATTAATTTCACCAGTCACTACCTTCAAACCTGTCTCGGGTATTGCGGTTGCTGTATACATTTGACCGCATTTCCCTTGAGCCTCACCCTCGGTTCACTGCACTTACAGTACTCTCACTCTCCATGTTTTCGGTACCGCTCCCGAACCGAAACTGGGCGTCTCCCAAATGTAGTCCATTGGTCGATCGGTCCCTCACTGTGGGGCGATAGATTATATTTTCTTCAATTGTTTCGGAATCATACAAATAAGCGCTTTTCTTGTGATTTCGCGATTAGGAGAGTCACCAATCGTACATCTTCCCGGAGGAAAAACAACCACCTCACTGAACCATATCGTGGCACAGTGCGGCATACACCAAAGAGGCACGAGACGAAGTTAAAATATTAGGTGATTAAAATAATATTTTAGTGGATGGCCCTTACTCCTTGAACAGAATTTTAGAATTTTTAAGGAAAACTGGCTAAATAGGAAATTTAAAATTGTGGTATCCTTTTTATTAGGCTTGTGGTTTGAAATATTTAGGTATAAACTTATTTATCATTTTCATAATAGTGTTTTGAGGTTTTAAACTTTGTGACAGTGGTGCCAAATTACCATAGTTGTCGACGCACCACAAATATAATACCACTGGAATAGTCATAAGTCTCTCAATCTATGGCTGCACCCAGCGGGCATCGAGCCACCATATTCCTACCCGTCGAGGCTTCCATTGTGTGATACGCTGCGAAAATTTATGCTATTTTCACTGACTTTCAAGATAAGACTGGTTTATCGTTACAAGTTGTTTTTTATATCCGAATGCATCGCGTGCCCTTGTTTGACCCTGGTTAGTTGTCCCAAGGGCCGAACCACCACATTTCACTGCACCACACCCAAATCCGGACTCGAACCCATGTCTTTTGGACTAGCAGGCGAGCTCCTTATCCTCCTAAGTACCCCCAGCAGAGTACTTTTGTAACTTATAATGAGGTATTCAACAATAATGAGATATTTAACGGTATTGCTGAAAATAATTTATGCAACACTTATGTATTGGTGACGTCCTTTGCAACTATTTCTTTTCCAAAGGTGTTTTAAGTTTTTTATAAGAGTACAACATTCCTCAATTTAACAAATATTTAATATTAAACTCTATTAATATGTTTCTAAATCCAGCCGTACAGCGCATGCCTCTTTACTCATTTGATTATGAAATAATACAACTGTATCTTGGCCATTGATGTAGCCATTGATCAACAGGTCACGCCAACTTTAAACCGAGAATCAAATCGACATCAGTTTTGTTTCAATCGTGGAGCCATTGTATACATCCACAGCTGGGAATTCAAAGATGTCAGGGCTGTGAGAACTAATTTTGTCCAAGTTCACGGGGAAAAGTATGCCTTCGTATTTTTCGGAAAAGCTTTAATACTGTATTAATTTGGGAAATGTTAATTTTGTAACTAGGTTATTTCTTCGTATTTCAAATATCCTTTTGACTGAAAATATTCGCATTGTTCACAAGATTTAAACCTATTCTGTTTCCGAGGGAATTACTGAAAAGCTATCGTGGAAAGTACAGTTACAAAAACATTTCCATGAATAAAAATATCCGTGATAAATTTTGGTAAACATTTTAAAATAACTTTCTCGAGAAACTACCCATTACCGCAGAGATATCTTAGGCTGCCGTCCATTATCCTGCCACGAGCCCAATCCTCCGTCGGTCCTCTTCCTCTGCCGTTCCCACGTCTTGTCTCCATGTCTTTGTCGAAACCTTTGTGGGGATTATCTTGAAGAGACGTAGGAAAATGCAACGAAAAAAGAGGAGGCATTATTACCGCTTATTCACACAATTCAAAGGTTGGTTATCTCTTGACTCTACGTCTGGCTTTATGTTAGAGATCTTAAAATGAATGATGGCGAATCGAAAATATACTGAAGGATAAATTATCCTGGAATTCAAATATAAGGCATCAATTCTATTGGATGAATCGGCAGACTCGATCATTTTAGTAAAATTAAAGAAATTGATGTTAGAAAATATTTATAATTAGCAAGTATGTTTCTTGGATCAAAATGGAAAGATATGTCCGAATATTAAATAATGGCTTGGAGCCCGCCAATTATATTATATTTTTGGGCAAAACTTTAATGCTCATGTATATCTTGCCCTTCAAGTACTCTCTTCGGATATATATCAGTAACGTATAATTAAAATTATGTTTAGAATTAAAACCGGTATAATCTTTCAAAACACATAAATTTCCATTCGTAAAGATTCCATATTTACCAAGCAAATTGATCTTACGATATGACATTACCTTATAGACTCAATCGTGTAGTCAGCCCTAATCTGCTTCCTGAAAAAATATAAAATGTTTTATGCGTTAGAAATAAACGCATGGCGTCATGGTTATAAACATTGCCTTTCAATAGCATAAATAATTTCAATTTTTGCCGTTACAACTTTATATACTGCCATGCATCACAAACAAGGTCTATCCCAAAAATTAGTGGACTGAGTATGAGGAAAAATGTATTGCAGATCCAAATGCATTTCTCAAAAATTCTCCATAAGAGCACCCTCATGCATCGACGCACCAATACCAGTCCATCCGCCATTTGTGGTATGCTTCCTGTAAGGTATCCACAGGACCCTCGTTCAGGCACCTATTCATGGCATCTTGGACATAATTTAGTGGTTCAAAATGGAACATAGAGGGGTCATACAGGGATCGTACTCAAAGACCCCTGTCTCGTCACCTGTAACCACCTATTCTGAAATATTCGAGTTATTATTTTTTTCTTGAAAGTGTGTGGAATTACAAAGTCAATTATTTCATTACATTTCAATATATTCGAGTTATTTTCACTGTGGTCCAAGAGGTCCAAGGCAAGATTGTCACACAAGAAATCTTCTTCTGCACCTTGGGAACCGTCTTGACACACCTTTCTCATGACTAAATCTTCTGTAAGAATGCAGTGCACTGTGGTTTTATGAATATTGCACTCTTCTGTTAACACCCTGAAAATTGTGCGTCAATCGTAATTGAGCACGTGTCTCACTTTTTGCACATTTTCATCACACTGTGTTGTTAATGGGTTTCAAGGGCATTCCTCATCGTCAACCTGCTGTCTACCCTCCCGGGACATCTTTGGGCACCGGAAAATACTACCTTGATCAAAAAGTTCCCGGAATAACCACCGTGTGGCGCTCCCATCGTTCCGATTTGAGTTCTGTTTTTTTGTTAAATTGGTACATCTGTTGTTGATATTCCCTTTAAATCTTAGTGTCATAACTTGACATTTGCAAAAGTTACGTAGCCAAGAGTACATCTATCTCTGTGTGTGTTGGCGATTTTTTACAATTTCAGAAATGGATTTAAATTTGCAACAACGAACTTGTATTAAATTTTGCGTAAAAAACGGATTTAGTGGCGCACGGATTCAGTAGCAGGGATCGCCAGAACGCCGTGACAACGCAGAAGACGACGCCCTGCCTTAGAAGCCTAGGCGGCTGGAAAGGCAACACAGTGGAGCCCCGACCGGAGTAACGGGGGTCCGTCCACGAGAATTGGCACGGACGTTGGAAATGTTGGAAAAGTGTTTCGGCAACGATTCTCTAAAAAAAACGGTCGTTTACCAGTGGCACGAGCGGTTCAGAAGTGGTCGTGAGTCAATCGAAGATGATGAACGCAGTGGCAGACCATCGACATCGAAAGTCGGTGAAAAAATTGATAAAGTAAAAGAAATGTTGGTCAATAACCGCAAATTAACCATCAGAGAAATAGCGGAGGACTTGAACATTGCCTATGGATCCGCCCAAGACATTGTGGTTAATGATTTGGGTTTCCGTCGTGTAGCAGCAAAGTTGGTGCCAAAAGACCTCAATTTCATGCAAAAAAGAGACCGTGTTGACGTCGCAAAAGACATGATTTGCGAGGCTGAATCCGATCCCACATTCATCAAAAGGATCATTACTGGAGACGAGACGTGGGTTTATGAGTACGACACGCAATCCAGACATCAGGCAAGTGAATGGCGTTCACCAAATGAGCCGAGACCAAAAAAACCACGTCGTTTTCAGTCAAAAAAGAAGGCAATGCTGACGGTTTTCATGGATTACAACGGTGTAGTGCATCATGAATTTTTGCCAGAAGGCCAGACAGTAAACAAAGAGTATTATTTGGGCGTTATGAGACGTTTGCGTGAAGCAATTCGCCGAAAGAGACCAGAAATGTGGGCAGAAAACTCGTGGATTTTGCACCATGATAACGCACCGTCGCACAGTGCTATCATTATTCGTAATTTTTTGACGAAAAATGCAACAAATACCATCCAACAGCCACCGAATTCACCTGATTTGGCTCCCTGTGACTTCTTTCTGTTCAATCGAGTTAAAAAACCATTACGGGGAACGCGTTTTAGCAGCCGAGAGGAAGTAATGGAAAAATCGCAGGAAGCACTGATGGACATACCGAAAACCGAATATAAAAAATGTTTCGAGGATTAGATCAAGCGCTGGCATAAGTGTGTTGCAGTCGATGGGGATTACTTTGAAGGGGACAATATAGATTTAGATGAATAAACTTGTATTTTTAATTTTCTGAATAAATTCCGGGAAATTTTTGATCAAGGTAGTAATTCCTCGGGACATTGCTCTATCCTCCAAACCCGATTTTCTAAGCTTAACACGAAATTTTATCGCGTATCGTTGCCCCCTGGAACGTGGCCTTGTGAATTCGTGACGCGACCCTCGAACAGGGGTCCGGTTTTGTAGAGATTAGCGCACTGGAATGGCCCATAGACAACTATCGTGGGTCGCGTTGCTTTCCCAAGACCTCCCACTACCTCTCTCGTCACAAATCGCGCCACTCCAGCCGTCTGCTGGAGTAAATAATTCTATATTTTTTTGGACAGACCAAGTATCCAAAAAAAGTCTGTCATATTTCTTATAGGTGAGACCCATGTTGTGGAAAATATTCATTAAGCGGGCCGATGTACAAAGCTATAATCTATGTAATCTTAGTCCAGTTCACCGTTCAGCAAAAACCTCGCCCGAATGCGCTTCACCTTCCCACCTTGTCCATTCAGGCATAAAGATTGACTAGACGGACTCAACGTAGTGAAGCTTAAGAAGTAAGAAGTTTATTTCAATGTAACGCGCGCGTAACGGTTGAGAGGATCAAAAAGTTTCTCTCAAGACCCGAGGGATAAACCGACGAAGAAGGAACGCTAACAGAAATAATACTTATTGCTAGTCACCAGCTTTTTACCGGGTTTGGTCGTCAGTCAATTCCCGGGTTGTCTCTGCCAGGGGCGGCATTTCCTGCAGCGACCATCCTACCCTCTTCTCCCTTACGATACTGCTTTCAAAACAAGTATTTTGTCAATGTCCACAGCACAGACTGCTTTACAAGTAAGTTGGCGGTCAACTTAGCATTTACCTCCTAATCACATATGTAATTAGTAAAAAATCTAGGGCAATTAAATTCCTTTTAATCATCGGCTTAAATTCATCCCGGAACAACAGGAGGTGTTTGCCAATAGCGACGAGCAGAGGCAGTCGACACGGACTATCAATGAAGCGATTCATCGCCAGCCGATACTGTTATAGGGTCGCACGCGAATGAGAAACAAATTCAAATATTTTGAATGATCATTTATTTCTTTGCACACCATCAAACCTGTATGTGACAAATGTGTCTTCACGATAGACCTCATTTATTGCAAAGTAATTTTTTCTTTAAAATGATCATATTTTGGGTTGAATAAGTTTTAATCGTAATACTTAGTGTACCAAACGTTGGGTTTATTTAACCCTGTACTCTGTAATAGGATGTTCATCAACAAAGGATGCGTGATTATTAATTATTAGAGGAGCTAGTTTGGGTTAATATCAGTTAATATCTTTGGGTAATATTTGGGTATTCTGTTAATATCGTTGTATTATATTTTTATAAAGGGGATAGAAAAAAAGGACGGAGCTTTTTTGATAGGGTGAAGACTGTAATAGGAAGAGAGCGTTTGGAAAACAAGGAAGGGGAGGAAAAGACAAGTATGTTGGACGGAATGAAGGGAGTTAAAATTTTTACGGAATATTCGAATTTAATATAATGTTGGATAAAAGGTTATTTTAATTAGAAGAAGTTAAGAACAGTTGCGATATTTAGTCGGTATCCATCCAAAACCTACCGTAAATGATTAAACTACCATTAATAATGATATTTTTGTTCTTTTACAAATTTCAAATTTGTTAAATCGGAATAAAATTGATACATCTGGTTTGCAATATATTCATTCATAGATTTAACATCCAACATCAAATATTCATATTCCCATTTCATCAAGTTGCAGGATGATTTATTTCAATGGGCTTTTTAAATTTATTGGTACAAGTCAATTGGATGTCCTTTTGCGCAAATGGAAAAATTCAACTAAGTGACAGTGAGCTTCAGGAGAAATGTCATATTTTTAACCCTGCATATAAACATCTTGGGTGTAAACGTTTTGGTTAGAGAGTTCAACAATTGGAGGGCCTCGGATCAAAAATGCCTATTGATGCAAATGGAGAGAAATCAAGCAGTGTAGCTTTCTTTACGCCAGAATTTCTCGGCAAAATGGTGGAAAAGTAGAGGTATTATATGGCATTTTATGGAGGATTATTATATGGCAAAGATTTACTTGTAACTATTCTCCACCTTCACCTATCGAAACCTACGTTCGGATTAATGGCTTTGGAATTAGATGAATATCCCCCGTCATTTGTCTTCATGTCCAATTTTTGAATTTTTCAGATAATTAGATACGCAGAAATGGCTATCCCTTAAAATGGCTTGCCAATGCGGGTAGACAAATACATATGGATGTATATATTGTCTAAAGAGTTGGCTGTGGTGCAAATTTCGTCTGCAGCTTAAAGTTTTTAATTGCACTACCATTAGATCTGTCGCTTGATTGTTGAGTGTTTGCATATACCATATGTTTTAAATTGGAACCGTATTGATTCATTCGAATTTACGTATTCTAACCTTACACGCTTAAATATCGGATTAATTGGTGTGAAGGTTGCATCTGCATAAGGATGCAACGTTTGATTGATTCCATTTGAATTCATTAGAGTAAAATAGTAGATATGAAGAGAATCAAATGAGAAGTCTCCGTTTCGTATAAAGACTGCTACTATTGGCATTTCCATATTTGAAACAGTTTAATCCTTTGTGATCCTCTTACACATCCTGTGGATGTTTACGAATGACGAAAAGTGGTTTATTGACTTTCTGTTAAGCAGAAAACATTGGAACAGTGGTACAAACGGATTGCAATTATATATATTTATAAGCGTGTTTTGGCTGACTAAACCTAATAGATTTTCATGGGTTATACTAAATTACGAATGCAAAAGAATTATAACAATGAAATGGAAAAAAACTCTTCAAACAGTAGAATACGTTTACAAGTTTAACAAGTCCGCAAAAACTTTTCGACCTAACGGGTTATTTTGTGGTTTATTTTAATTATTTATGGCCGTAAGAGTTAATTCTAAGTTTAATTCATTAGAGAGTGGCCATTTTTTGAACTCTTTGGCAAGGATGTCATGACTACATGTACATTGAATAAATTACAAAGATACTGTTCACACAATGCTTTGTATTATATTTCTATAAAGGGGATAGGAAAAGTGGACGGAATTTTTTTGATAGGTAAAACTTGTGAAGTAGAAGTAGTCGCTATAATAACAAAACGTGGAAATGCACAAATTAGGATGTGAATAGTAAGGAGGAAATCTTTAACATGCATTTATTTGTTACACTGTTTTGATTATCATTACCGATTTTCTTAGATTGATAATATTTTAAGTCGTAGAATGCTAGTCAAAGTTCATAATACGCCTTCATCTCTACTTGCGTAGATTTCTTTAGTTGCTGAATTATGCATTCGATGGTTTCTGGCTCAACTTTGTGGAAGTACGTGTTCACTACCAAAATAAAGAACAAAATAAAAATACATTGTGTTCTTCATTCAATTGTTGAATTTTAGTTAACTGATTTACCTGAAAGAAATATTTATAAGAACCTACATATTATTAGGTCCACGCTCGTTATGAGTACCTTCTTTATCTTGTCTCAATGAAAATGTCGTTCATTATAAGGTTATTTTTTTTAATATTTAAGAGTAAACTGATGGTCAAGGTAGGTTTTTGATGCATCTAGTGACTAGCTTTTCTATACTTTTAAGACCCGTCTAACACGACGCTAAATAAATACCAAATAAAGCATTTCCCATTACCTTAAACCATTGTTCCAATTCACATTACTCCTGGCTCCCTCCGTTTCGCTCAAAATGCCAATTCTTTTCTTAGCTCAACTTTGCCGATCCCTCTATCCACACTAGCCAACATTCCATTGTCACTTGAAATGACCTGGATCCATTTTTCTTGCATGGCTGTTTCGGTTTCATTGATTAGGTGGGATCATTAAGATTTATCGTTGTTACTTATTGTTAGTGTGCAAAATTTGTTTTCCCGCATGAATAACTTCAGTTTGGGGAGATTCATAAAGTTACCTTGCCGCTGCGCTAGAACACCAGCTGTTTCCTACTGGGAAAGGTTGCAACGACCGGGTTTTGACAAACGAGAACGATAGAGTGGTTGACAATCAAGTGACTCTACCTGGAAGGACGCTAGACACGGAAGGAGAGGAGTACTCCATCGGCACACGGAGGAAGTATAATGCGGGAAACGCATGTCCGAGTAGCCTCACGTTCGTCCAACAACAGCAATGTGTACGGCACACCGCTAGGGGGCCAGAGGACGGCCCGCAGATATCGGGCGGCTGCCCTGCCAGACAAAGAGACGGGAGTTTGGGAGGAGGAGATCCTCCCCTCCCTTCGAACCTCTCATTCAAACCTTCCACATTCCATTTCCTCGATCCCCACCCACTTTGCCTTAAAATTCGCCACGAAGATTCCCTCGACCACCCCTCACAGTCTCTCCCACCCTTAAGAGCTTCTTCCACGCGCTAACCCCTCCGCTTCTCTCCCCTCCCTCCCCTTCTTATCCTCCACTTTACCTCTTTTTCCCTCTCTCTCTCTCTCTCTTCCTCCTCACCAACCCCTCTTCCTCCGGCCTCTTACCCTACTCCCCTCTCGTACTCCTCCCTCTCGTCTTCACAGTCCTCTCCCGGCCCAAGATCCTCTCCCCCAACTACCTCTCGCTCTTCCCGCAGTCTCGTACACGCCTCCAGACGGGTTGGTTGGGACGGTCTCATATCGTATATTTCTTTCTCATTCGCGGGCGTCAGCGGCCACTTGTTGTTACCGTTTCGTCGAGACGTGGTATCCCCCTTTGGTTGCAGCACTAGTGTTCAGCTACGTTCGTTCCCTTGCTCAAGAGACTTCAACGACCGGTGGGAGAAAAATTTTTTTGGAGACTTCAACGCCTGACCGGAATTTTTCACCGAGTTTTCGACGCTCGATTTTCCTGGCAACTCCTTGTGCGTGAGGTCCTTCCACTAAATGGCACGTAAAGGTGGGACCTGAGTGGCTGTTACGTTTCTTTGTCCAATCACCCCGGAGATATTTCGGAGACTTCATCGGCAGGGACAAGTTGACTTTCTTTTGACCTCATCCCGGCTATTTTCCATCGCACGGAAAATCCCCCACGCGACGTTTATTTTGTTCCGACGCTCTCTGCGTCGGGTGCGGCCCGCGTCTCCCAAAGCGCTCCTCGGATCTCCCAAAAATCCCGCGCTCGCCTGACCCACGGGAGTAGCAGAAGTTGCCGCTCCTCACTCGGTGGGAAATCGAGGCCACGAGAACGGTACGGAGTCGGCCCTCAGGGGGAAGAGGGAGAGGAGGAGGCGCGGAGGAGGAGGAGGATGGTGGAGGAAGGAGACGAGAGGGGGGGTAAGTGACCGCCACGCCTTGTGCCCACCTGGGCCACCGGCCGGTTCCATTCGGGAGACACGCATAGCTTCCGGACGGAGTTCCTCCTCCTTAATGAGGAGCCTAATCGCGAATATCGCCCTTTTATTATGTGGAATCCCGTTTTTTTTCTGCAACACTCCACTATCAAATCTCCCATTGATTTTACAGACTGTGCAAATTGCGAGCACGGTCGAAGAACAGGAGATAGCTATTTTTTTCCTAGGGTTTGGGTAGAGGGTGGTTAGTACCTAAATCTCTTTTTATCCCTTCACCACCCTCTTACCCCCTTTCATGATGGTTTTACCCTAGTCGATGGAAGGGTCCCTCATTTCTTTTTTACGTCCCCAAATCTTTGTGAGCGCACCCGTCGTAGCAGAGCACAGATATGTCTCTCGCAGACGGCGGGAGAGGGGTGGTGGGTGGGATTTTTGAGGGGGGAGGAGGGCAGGGCTCGGGTTTGGAGAGTGGGGAGGGAAAGGGAGAGGGCACGTGGGAAGAGGAATTTGGTTGGACGGGGTCAGTGGGGGAGAGCCGCCAAGCGACGGTGCTTTTTGATGACCCCTTGGGCTGTTATTTTTCCCACCTACCGGCGTTCAAAGTTAGAGCCATTTCTGCATGACCCTACGCGAACAATGATGGCGTGGAAAGATTCTTGGATGATTTAATACTAGGAGTGATTCTCGAAACACCTGTTGTTTCAACTCCATTTTGTTCCTGGGTCGTGCTTTTTTGTAATCAGATGGTTTGGCATTGTGTCCGAATTCCGGACGTTTTTATGGTGACTTCTTCCTAGAGAGGAGTGGTTAAGTTTTTATTTCATTATTGCCCCAAATGACCTATGTGTATGATCGTTAATATTTTGCATTGTTTACAGAATGTATCATTATTCCTTAATTGGTCTTGAATACATGCATGAAATGTTGACTGACGTCTGTGATAATAAGAAGTTCAGCCATGCGCGTTTTCTCTCGTGTCTTTATTATGATGAAAAGTTACTTAAAATTAATTTATATTTGTTTAAATAATCCAATCAGCTTTTTGTACGACTTTCCGTTCAATTGTCCATTTCTTTTTCATCTCTGGAAATTGCACACTAAATTTCTGTCGCTAAGGTACAGGAATGCAGGATTCCGGTCGTTTATTTCACAAAAAATACTGAGTCCGCGTCCGATTTCCGTTTTCCGCGGGGCGAATATAAGGCCGCGAATGGAAACAGTTTGGAGAGGTAACGAGTCGGTTGCATGACGTCCCTGTGGGAAGAGTGAAAAGGGAGGATTCACCACGCCTCTTTCGCTCTCGTCCGCACGGCTCACGTCGTGCAAAATCGTATATACCTCCTCGCAAGATGTCGCAAGGCCTCGGCGTGTGTGGCTCTCGGGGGTCGAGCTCCGGAAAGAGCGGGGGGTGGGGGTGAGTGTTGTTCTTGCATGGGGGGTGGGTGAGGTTGGGGGCGGAGGGGAAGTTGGCGACGGAGGAGCGCGCGACTCCGGAGGGAGGGGGGTTGGGGTCGAGGGGGTGGGAAATCCGTCGCGGAGGAGAGAAGCGAACCCGGTGCGTCCACATGAGGAGCACGCGCTGCCTCGGCAATGGGAGAGGGGGAGGGGGTGGCTCTCGTAGGGGGTGGGAGGGGAAGTGAGGGGATCACACACAAGAGGAGGAGTACGCGTTAGACATCGCTAGCCAGGGGAGTGCGTTAGGGTGGGGGGGAGAGGTGGGGAGGGGCTGAGAGGGAGGAGGAAGGGTGGAGGGAATAGGACCAGTGGGGTGAGAAGGGGGGGAGCCGATCGGCCAGCGACCCCTGTGTCTCCGTGTTGACGATGGCGGCGCTTAAGTCGTTTGAGAAGTTTTGTCCCGAAATCGATATGCGCTCTTGTCCGCTCTCGTCGACGGGAAATCGTCTGGCAGTCATCTTCGCGTTCTTTATGAAGGGTGCTTCTTCCTTCTTTTTAAATTTCTCACCGACTGCCACACCCCCCCTCTCTCTCTCTCTCTGGCGGTCAGCTTCTTTTACGAGGCTTGCGACTGGATTTTGAGCCGGGAAAGCATTTCTTTTTATTTACTGCACCCAGTTATAGTAAATAACAGGAAAGCATACAACTGCCCTAAGTTGGTAGTTGACTCCTCTCATTAAAGTCACTCGTAGCAGTACAGTTTATGGCACAGTTTTACTTTTTGCTTTGTATGCATTCTTACTTGTTTAGCGGACACAATTTAATCATTGTGCATAAACCTGGGAATATTTGTAAGTAAACTGTTAGCTTTCACTATGAGATCATGACAACGTGTTATAAAACAAAGCTCTGTCGTGGAAGTATCTCTGGTATTTTTCCGCAGAGATACCGCTACAAAATACCTTAAGATGTTTCCACAAGAATGCAACGTTTCCAACTTTGGTTTTTAAATTCTTTTTCCTAAAGAATTCTTCGTAAATGAAATTGGCGCCCTCCTTACATTATTTTCCTCCACCATTCCGATCCACTCCGCCATAAAATGCGTATGAGTCTTGTAAATGAGAGAGTTTAAAACTCTATTGCATGTATTCGTAGAAGATATTTTATAAAATTTCTTAGTATTTCATTCAAAACCCTTCACTCTGTGCAAAACTTCCGAAGAAGTATTTCAGTTGCCACTAGGTTGTTATTACTTCAAATTATTTAATGTTATGTTAATTTAATTGTTATTATTATTATTAATACAGCGTTGAATTTTGAGAGTCCTCAGCGTTCGAGGACAGTTTTTCCGTTTACATTGGAGTTCTCTCAAAAGTGTTTGGCTGATAAAGTAGCTGGAAAGCGAATATGTCGATGAGTTTATTGAAAATACTGAAAATATAGCGTTTTCCGAGAGTATATAATTCCATATCTCTTTGTTAAACATTCTGGGAACCACCAAGTTTCTTCTTTTTCACGCTTTCGGTATGCACGAAGAGCGAAAAGCCGTTTTTTGCAGTCATGTCTGCGAATTTGAAATGTCTTGTCTGATAATGACCACGGAACATAACGGGGGTTAGAGTACGGCGGCGTTGGCACCAACGAGGCGCTAAGCTATTCTGGAATGCTAATCATATTCGCCGCCGCATTTTAGTGACCGCAAAGTTAACTCGTTCCAGCGCTCGGAAAGAGCGTCAGCTCTTTGTATGGGATATAAATAATATTTCTAGTTGCATTCAACTTTCCTGAATGCGCTGGGAATCGATAACTAGTCCATGACCCTTTTGTAGAGTTCCATTTACACAAAGTTTGCACCATCGTATTTCTTGTCCACTAGTGGCGCTCCAAGTTTATTGGTAAGGTAGATGCTAATGCTGTCGTCAGAGTGGCTAGTGTGAAGAGTTCGCACGTTTGCAACTCGAGGAATAGAATTCATACTCATAATTGCGGCGCATCATTTCTTTGCGTAGCATGAGCACAGACGTATGTTTAGATGAATCGAGGAAATTAATCGCTCGAAATAAAATTATGATAAATTTAATGATATCCACGACGGATGGTTCCGTTATAAAGAGATCCTAACGGTTATGTAAGGAAGTGTCTAACCCTTGACAGCATACTTACAAATAATACAGTCAAGATTCAGTCCGACTCAACTAAAGCATCGAAATAAATTTCTGCTGTGCTAAGTGTGGACAGATAATATTATTAACTACTCTTTCAAAAATTATATAAATACCTCCATCGAATTTCTACGCTCTGTTCTCTAAATGTATCGATATGGAGATCTACTGATAATGCGTGAATTTTAGCCACCACTAGAGAAATCGATGTTATTACTATTCCTAGAAAGTACTGGACAATTTTGACAAAAGATAGGAAGGTACTTGGGCCATATATGGGTTAATATTTTACATTAGATTAATGAGAAATCTTTTTCTTAGCTACGATCATTGGAACTGACTTTTAAGAATCCTTTATCACAATCAAGCGTGTGTTTCCTGAAGGCTTATTACAATGGAGGCTATAGTAACAATGAAAGCAATCAGACATATACTCGTATTTTCTTTTATTATTGGAGGGTTTCCAAGGCTGTGTAAGTGACGGACTAGCAAATTCTCGCATTCCGTCTTCGTTCAGACAGTTCAACTCATTTGCTCGCTGGACTAACCGGAAGCCGTTTGACGTAATAACTGCCGTTGGAAACTATATCACCAGAAAATTATATCCAAGTTGCGGACTCGACTAACTTAAAAGAAGCACCGCTGTATTTAGTGAGCAAGATGGGTGTCGATCACTTGCGAATTCATCGCACAACTCAGGAATCGATGCGTCCAAGCGTGCCGTTCAGGAATTCGCGGCAAGGAGCGGCTGCTTTTCAGTCGGGTGCCATTTGCTCGAAGCACGTCTGGCGTCAAAGGCTTTTGAATGGTAGCCGCAGCGGCGGTAGCAGCTGCCGTGGATGAGCGAGGAGGTAAGCGGAGGAACGCTCTTCCTCCGGCCCGAGAGCGGTGCTCAACGCCGCTGGCATGTGGCGTCATAGGCAGGTTTCCCAAACTATATTAGGTCAAGCATTCCTTTGCTCTCTCGATTCAAATTTCCGAAGCGTCCTCGTGGGCAGACCAGTGGTCTCGGCCGTGCACTTTGGAATCCCGCTCCTCGGCATCGCTCGCCCACTCAGGAGCGCGGGGCACGCATTAATCGTCGCTACACGACTCATCGCCATGTCGCCGCGACCCATTTCCAGCGCGGGCATTTGGTGGAATTTTGAAGCATAATGAACTCTCGGTGCCGTTTATGTTCTCTCGTTTTATTTTTCCAACGCTCTGTTTAGTGTCATTCCGAGTGGTGGGAGCGTGATCAGCCGCGAAGCGATTCATCCTCGAAAGGATCAGCCACAGATGTGTTTACATATTTTGATGTGTTTCATTGAGGGGGCCAAGAGGGCCCTTACCCGTAGCCAGGCATAAACCAGGTCATCATTTTGCCCCGATTACCTGGACTCTCATTCATTTTCTTCCAGAAAACGACGAGGTACGTTTATCGGCCTCGTTTAAATTGGTCACTTTTTAGAGGGTCTGTCAAAATGTTTAGCAAGCGTTACTCATCAATGCTCAGGTAGACTCATAGTCCGATTTTTATCGTCTTATCGTATGTACCGGTAATATGTGCTTATGATTATGCGTATTATATGGCATTGATGATTTTTTGCATTAGGTGATTTTTTGCATTAGATCAATGAGTTGGAATCCGAGATAACAAAAAAAGATGATATGACGAAGAAAAAATAAATTGAGCCGAACCTCCGCTGGCTTGTGTTGCCGGCCTCGCAAAACTGACTCTAAAGCCTTTGATAGATTTATCGTGAGACGAAGCCCCATTATTGACCTGACAATGTTCTTCCTGTACTTGATTAGATTTTGCAACTCATCGTCATTGTTCGACTGTGGAGCCTTTCATTCAACGCCGTATTTTTCTCTTACTATGCGGAAATAGGTTAACGGGGACGATAGTTCGTCCAGTTGCACGAAGGTATTAACCCTTGGAAGTGTGCACGTAAATGCGGCGTTTCGGAAATGGGTTGTATAGTTCCAATCTGCTACCCTCTCTTGACAGCGTTCGAAAAGGCTTGGGAGTTGGGTCGGTGGGTGATCTGGGAGGGAATAATTCTTTTTTTTTGCTCTTGATACGCAGTATCACTGCTCTCCTTATGATCGAGCAGTGCCAGAGCAGAGAAATGAATTATTAATGAAAGATCCTTTTTCCCGATGTTCGTTTCACCCCCTTGCTCGCCAACCGAGTGGGCTCTAACACTAGGTGAACTTTTTGATGTCCCGTTCGCCACAAGGTTACGTCATTTAATTTCGACCGTGGTCTCGAAAAAAAATCCGCCCCTCAGATATTCGCATCCCTTAATTGCTCAACTTTCCATCTTGATGCGAAGATATCTCTCGTGGGTGGGTTCCTGGGTAACCTCATATTGCCCGGAAGTCTTTTAGGAGGAGGTGGCGACCCATGGATACTGTGTCGCCTCAGGCGACCCGTAAAGATTCTTTATCTTCCATAACCCCGATGGTCGTAATTCTTGAAGGCTGTTATAATTCCCTCTCGAGTTGATTGCTATCACGCGTGGCCGTATTTGACAGATCAGTTGAAATGGGTCAATTTATTGGGGTTTTCTTTTCCATGAGGTGCACACCCTTCGGTTCGACTGACCATCCTGATTACCACAAATGAGAAATATCTGAAAATAACCTGCCAGAGCTTTCTGGAAATGAACATCTTCATGTAGCGGTTCATCCGTGCGGTCTTTGGTGCGAAACACAACCCCGAGTGTTAACTTAGGACTAGCGTTGCGTATCTGAAGACGCAGTAGAAACGTCATGTACTTCATTCACTTTTAGTGCGTAGTTATTAGTACTAAATAATTGAGCGCGCAAGTACTTCGTGCAGTTAATTAAGCATTGGATATTTTCCCATTTATAGCCGTTGTGTTTCACAAACATATTGTTCAGTTTTAGCGCTAAAGATTTATAGGATTGGTTCAGACAATCTATGCAAAACTATTATTAAAAGTTAACCGGGCATTTTATTAAAAATACTAATAATACTTACCTTTCACTTAGTTGATATGGATGAATGCTATCGTAATTTATGGTCTACATAACCAATTTGTTAATCTTTTTTAGAATAAGAAAATGCAAGCACGTTCACGTCTTACTCGACATTCTTACTCCTGTTAAATGGGCTCCTTCTACCAATTAATGTGATCTTTCGATAAATCAGAATTAACTTTTTTATCGAAGCACCATTTCTGCACAATAATTCTATGACCTGAGTATTCATCATTAACAAGTAGCGTATCTATAAGGTTAATGGCACTCGGAAAATATTGAATATGGCAACGTATTGGGAAGAAGTACCACCCCTCACAGCACGTTTTTGAAGAATTAAAAATAAAAGCATAGGACAGGTTTGCGTGTTAGGTTTGCAGTATACAAATTGGACTCTCTTGTTTATTCCAAAAAAGAATGAAACTTCAATCTTTTCCTGTCTCTTTTTCATGATCGTAATTTACTGAGAGATCGTTGCATGATGGCCAAGGAATTACCGTTATGTATGATGCTTCATTGTGTGTAATCATTGGCCCATTGTGTCGCTCTGGTTGGCTTATCAGGCTTGATTTCAAGTCGCGAAATCGAATAAATTAAGCATGTCTGTGGCGGGGAAGTGCTAAATGCTCCGCCTGCGGGCAAGCCCGCCACCAGACGTCGTTAGCGTAAAAATTATTGGTCATTGTGATTGGTCGTTGTGGTTCCGTGGCTCTCTGCGTCGTTAGGACGACTGGGGTCAGAGCCCACATCTTGGAAATCTACGATAGATACGCTTCGCCTTCGATGCACTGGACGCAGGCGAACATTTTGGGAGCGATAGAAATGTATTTCTGTCGATTTTTGTATTAATAATGGAAATATAATGACTAGGGCTGTACTGTTAAAATTCCCGTTTTAGGCTACTGTTACGGGAATTCCACGAGAAGTAGTCAGGCTAAAGCAATCTAAGCAAATCTTTCGACCGATTCCATTCCTCTTCCGTTAATTTTTCCGTGACGCCACAAGTGAATATTGGCGTTCTCTTGCTTGTCGCATTTCCTCGAGTGCCATCCGTAAATATGATTACTTATGATCATTTTGCTCCTCTTGAGAAAAGACGGTTTGTTGGGATTCGTAATGAAGTTAAGTAATATTTCTCCTTCCACATTATTCTTTTTTTCCTTTAATTATTTTTTAGTAAAATGCAATGGCAATATAGATTGGCTGGTGTAGAATGACCCTCTCCCTTGACGAACTCTATAAAAACATGGTGTGTGAAATAGCACTTAGCGACACAATTATTCGTACATTCCCACATAACTTTTTCCTTTTTAAATGAGTGCCTGTATTAAAAACCAAGGAAACGCTGCCGGTTTGCCACCCTTGTCCCTCTATCAAAATGTCTATAAATAATCATTGGTGAGGACTTTTGTCTGGTGAAAATCGTCTTGAGTGTGAATGCATGATTTCGTCTGGATCACCACAGGCGTACTAAACGCGGAATATCGAGTGTAAACAATGAAGATGAATTGTCCAGAGGTAGTAGTCCCCTCGCTCGTTTGCGTTTTGGTTTCCGCTAATGTGTCACAATACGCGTTTAAACATTAGGAGAGAGATTTAACTCATAATTGATCCGCCCGTTGCTAATCTGGCCTGATCCTTAGTTCGCGAGGCTCGAAAATCTTTTAAAGTGTACCTCACTTAATTTAAATGTTCGTAAATTGAACACGCCTTGCTCGTGCTCGGGAAACATTTTATTACGGCGTCGTAGCTCAACTAAGTTCAATTTGGAATCTTAATTCATGCGTGCTAATTTTTTTATCTCCCCCCCTCTCCCAGACCCTACCCTACTCCCCTTTACGCCCCCTTTTTCCCCCAGCCCTTGGAAACACACACACAAGGAAGGAAATCTCGCTTAAGCGGAGCTTGGGGAACTTTTTGAAGCTCCTTCGACGCGGCAGGAGATTGAGTCTGCGGGGTGAAGTGGAAGGACGTGGTTCAGACCGACACGTACACGTAACAGCGTAATGATACCCCTAATGATTCCCGCTAGGCTATTATTATCGCCCTCTCTAGCTATAAAACAATTACGCTCCGGGTACGTAATTCACGGATGTTCCAGTTACCTCTGTATTTTTACCCAGATTGAAATGGTGAGAGAAACGGGGTAGCGAGTTTGAGGTGAAACGAATGGAGAAAAAGTATTGAATTGACTCCATTTCTAATGATTGGTGTCTGTCCTTTGGTGAAGTTTTTTTTTCTCATGCATGCTTCTGCCATTTTCCTACTGCGTTCATATATTTTTTTTACCACACCCGAATTCATCTCGTATTGCAGTCCATACGTATTTTCAATTGAATTATTCACTTTTCTGTTAAATTATTGTTAAAAATACTTATTTAATAAATGAAAATATATATACGTTAAGTTGAAAGTTCGTCTATGTCAAATAGTCAACTTGTGTGCTCGCAACCCTGCTTTAGAAAGTTCATATAATTATTTTTTGTAACCGAGAAATTTAATTTAACTCACAAGATGTCGTGCATTAATTTGCACTTTTTAGTGTTTACTCTAAAACAAATCGGACTAATGTTTGGAAAATGGAACCTACTAATCCAGTTACATATTTTTATGCTGGCATCGGCGTTAATGCTTTGCAGAATATAGGCTTCGGGCTTCGCTTTTAAGGGAAAAGACATTGTGCTCGTTATTCTCTTAGCGTTTCTGGAACATGAGGCATAAATGTATCACTCGTACGTGACAGGGTTTAATTTCATCATCACGCTCATATTCAGAGCGTACTCCATTTAATTATAATGGTACACTTATTACCCCTATTAGTGTCGCGGATTGTTGTCTAAAGGTATTTAGATCGCGACGAAGAGAAATTTTTGACTGGATTGACTGTCACACCCACTTCGTCTCTAGGTAAAAGTAATGTCCAATCATCGGATGACAAAGGGTGAAAGTTTTGTGTTGTGTTTAGACTTGGCATCGTTCATTTAACATTTTGCTGTTTAAATATAAATTTAATATATACGAATCGAATAACCTTGAATAGATCTCGCGCTTTCTTCACAAAATTTATAAATGAATGAAGGGAAGTTATATTCCAATGTGGGTCGCGGTAGTCCAGAGGGTAGAGCGTTCGACTGCTAACCGGAGGGGCCCGGGTTCGATTCCCGGCAAGGCACTCTGGGCACCTGCAGCTCTACCCAAGCTATGTGATTTTTCGGGCACCAGGTCTTCCTGGGAAACCATAACCGGCACAGGGAAAGGAACTGGCCCCCCTACCCTCGTGCACTATTGTTTTTGGCACATTACACTGCTCTGCTATCATCCGAACACTAAGACGACGATCAGAGTTCAGTACATCGCGAACTTTTTGCACATTTTCGTCGGTGAGTGTCGTTGATGGGCGTCCAGGCCGTGGTTCGTCGTCGACCTCTTCTCTGCCCTCCACGAACATCTTGTGCCACCGAAAGATCATGTTTCTGGACATGGCTGACTCCCCGTAAGCCTGGTTAATCATACCGACAGTTTCGGTAGACGATTTCCCAAGCTTTACCGCAAATTTGATGGAATAACGCTGCTCCAAAAACTTCGGCATCGCGTTCCGTGACGTGGGTCGAGCGTGGAGGTTCGCGTTAACAGAGCTCCTCACTACACCACAGCTCAGAGCCGACTGCCTTTTTCAGCGTCGCTTGCCAACATACCCCCCTCCAATCGCAGCCCGTCAGAGCGGTGCTGGGCGCGCCTGGGGCGGCGGGGAAAAAATCAGTACACTTATTTTCCGGACGAACCCTGTATATTCCAATGAAGAAATCGCCTCACAGATTTCAATATAATCTTATTTCTTCCCATTCTTTGGATTTTAGGCGATGTTTACAACGTGAT